>NW_025930619.1:3436-18209 GCF_000764305.2 Hyalella azteca | reverse complement strand
AAGTCTATTGACATGGATAGCTAATGTAAAGAACTAGACATATGTTTATGCTACTAATTTATCATAAAAGTTGTATCCCCATATTGCCATGCCTTCACAAGTGAAATTCTTCATCACCTGAAATGAGAAACTTCACCTGGAATTGAAGAAACTTCATCACCTGAAATTCTTCATCACCTGAAAGTAAAACATGAAAACTAACATGTGAATTCCACATTACAAGTATGTAACGAACTCCATCTGTGAAAAGTTTAATTGTTGATATTCAACAATAACAAATTTTAATTATAAATTTAATGAGAACTGAAGCATATTGAACATCTTGAATGGCCCATAAAATATTTCAAAAAAATAATTGCTATACGATGTATCAAGTGAGACGTCACACGCAATATGTGTTGCGTGACATTACTGCAACATCTTCCCTCCAACTCTTTAGTTACATTTGGGCCTGAGTGAACATGGTGGTCAGTGGTGCATCCTCCATTTTCTGGATATTGTGAATATTTTTGATTGTTGTATAGTGAATATTTTACACTGTGATATGTTGTAGCTCTAACATCTTGATCTATGCAGTTATAATGCCTTAAGCACCAATGGCATGAACTGTGAAGCTGAAAATATGAACCGCAACCTACAGTAGGTAATTGTCAGTCATTGTTGGCATTTTCAACCTTTGGAAGAATGTAGGACATTATAACATTCACTTCATTTTTAATTTCACTTTGTGGATTGCAATTTGCATACATTGCATTGTATTATATGTGTATGTTCAGTATGTTGTATTGTAATGCTTTACTCAGTCGGCTGATTTGGAGAAAATTATGACTTGTTCTGACCTGCTACTTTGACAATTGACACTTGGTAAAGTTATAATAATATTAATAATAATAGCCATTCATTAGGCTGTAGGCCTGTCATCAATTCTTAATTTCACAGAGCATTCACAGCATGTTGCGGTCTCAAAGTAATGATAAGACTCGAACACACAAGTCACTGCTTCAAATTCTGCTGTGCTTAACTGCCCGGCCTGCGGCCTCCTTGACGATTTGGAGCAGAAACTGCCAAACTGGCACACAGAGTTGGGATCAAACCAGCACCTCTCTCAGGAGTCAGGCTCTCTGCTCCAATCCCGGTACTCTAAACTGTAACCACTGGGCTACCCCTGCCCCCAAATGCACCTGTTATACTTCATTCTAAGAATGAAATATTTAAAAATAACTAAATTTTATAGTATTTATTTGAAATTAACTTCATATTTAATATAAAAACTTTAGGTAACTATTAATCTTTGATATTCTAAAAACAAATTATTTAAATTTTTAACTTTAGTCAGTCAGAAGTCCTATCTATTTTACTATCTCCCATTAAGGCATTAACTGGGCACACTTTGCCTGGTTGCCACATGACACAACTCAGAATTACTGAATTAGACACACACAGCTCGTTCCAAGCTATGTCGTAGCTATTCCAGACAGCAACTTTGGGTCCAGGGCCCAGCCTCCAGCCTCCAGGCTGCAGTGCTACTGCTACACTCTGCAGCACAGCAGCTGAGCAGCAGGGCCCCAGGGGGCCAGGCATAGTGGCAAACCACAGATTTTTTAGAATCAGTTCATTTTTAATTTCCTCATTTACCCAAGATTTAATTCAATTTCTTATGTATGATACTGCTGGTATCCAGGATACTTTACTGGTCTACTTATAGGACTCACAAATGAACTTGAGGGAGAGTCTAAAAAACTCTCTGCTTTGCCCCTATGGGGCCAGGGGCCCAGGGACAGGAGGCCAGCTCCCCAGCCGTATAAGCCTGTGCCCTGTAGACATAGACTGAGTGTAGATTCTGTAGAATGTAGTGTAGTGTACACTGTACGCCACGGTGTGTGGTGTGTGCTGTGTTGGAGTTTCAAGAAGTAAGAACTTTGTTCTCATTATCACTTTTAGGCATGTCTGACTCTGACATTAACATTGTGATTTGTGCATGCTGCATGTAGGTATTCTCTTCAATCACAGATTACAATTTCAAAATGCATAGTGATGCTGATGCAGATAATAAAATATAGACTAGGCCTAGTATGGATTATGTAATATGGATAGCCTATGCCGATATGACAACTTGACAAGTTTGCAAAGCAAATGGTTGAAGCACAACAAAGCAAATTAAAAAAAAAAAACAATCTGTTTTCCACAATAGGTACTGTCTGGTAGTAGTAATACAGAGATAAAATATAAACAGTAAAACGTAGTAGGTATAGGCTAAGTAACGGTGAAAGTTCCTTGTCAGCATCGCCACCATAAATTAAAGGTAAAATACCTAGTTCAAGTTTGACACAGAAAAACACAATTTGACACAGAAAAACACAATTTGACACAGAAAAACACAAGTCTTTCGGTCATGTAGAATTTTTTAATTTTTACATCAATTGCGGCAATAGCTACGGTCTAACAATTGCAAAATTATTTTCTGGAAGAACACTTAGGCTAGCAGCTGGACCCCTGGAACTACGGTAGCTAACTTCGAATTTAAGTAGGTATTAGGTATCCTCATTCCTCAACACCTCAAGATTATGCAATCAGAGGGTCTGTCTTCGATTGTGAACATTGCAGAAATTTCACCACTTGCTGCGAGTCTAGAACACGCAGCCTGCTACTCATCTTGATGTACAATGTACATAACCGCCGAATAATTTAGGTATGATAAGAACGTTTACGTTAGAGGTTAGCCTACATAAGTTTCATCCGAAGTCCTTTCAGTAGATTGACTCAGAGATATTTTGAATGACATAAAATTCTGTTGTAAAACTTACAAATGAAACCGATTAAATCTTCACAACCTCACCACAATCGCCAATAAATTAATCTAAAAAGCGTACTCAATTTTCCTCCATATATTCATTTACTTCGTTTTAAAAATTTTCGGCGCTCTATTACTGGGAAATTGGTCGCCTGCGAGATCAAACTTCTGTCTATCTGTGGAAGGTCGATGCTATGCCTGGTATGCCATCAGTATGTAGATAGTTTTTGCTGCATAAAGACATAGAAGGCTTGCTGGTTGCGTATCGTCACCGTGAGGTGACGCGTTCTTGCCGATTTTTTTGGGGGGGTTCTTTAGCCAGCTAATGAACTTAGGTTCATTCGCTGATGGTTCTGTTTACTTCCGAGATGGAAGTTAACAGAGGTCGGCCAACGCCAATTAGCCCTAGCCAAGCACAGGTTATTACTCGGCTACCAGAAAGCCGTTCGTTGCCTGAAAATCCGTGCAGTAGCAGATATCACCTTACCAAGGCAACCCGTTCGATAGTAGAAACTTATCGGTTTGTCGCTGCAAGGATTTTTGAGGAGCACTTGCCCCCTCACTCTGTTCCAATTCGCCGCAAGAACCCTCGTGCGGTGACAGCCGAGTAATTTACAGCGTCTATGTTGAACCATTTCTTCCACAACGCCTTCATCGTAGCTGATCGTATTCGGGATTTCTACTCCGCCTGTGAGCATGTTCGTTTTTAGCGACAAATATCTTCAATAGAGAAATGTCGGGCATACCGGTGTCTTGAGAATAAAAATTGAAATCGCAAAAAGTGTACAAGTCGATTAATTATTGAAAATAAATGTGCAAAATGTTCGTACATCACAACTGTTATAATAGAGAGTAAACATTTCCACGGACGCAATTGCTGCATATGAAGGGAAAATTTTAAGGTGAACCTGCTTAGTGAAGAAATACCAAAGGAACCAGCTAAGCCTGTCCGAGGTTTTCGGGGCTCTCAATAACCCATTTGAGTCAGTGGTAATGTAGCTAGGCTGAGTTGGCTAACGAGAGATACCTTACTGATGCTATACCAAGCGGTTAAACGACTGTTCATAACGAAGAGCTCAAAGAGAAAAAGACCGAAAAAACACAAATACAACACTTTTCAATATTTATGGGGCAAGTTTTGATTTAGACATCTAAAATCGTTCAATTTATATCGACTTGCATACTAATACATTTAAATACGATTCCTCAATTGAATCTAGCACGGCCGCTAAATCACCAAAGTTTCAAATCAACACGGGAATAGAATTATTGGAGTACATTTTTGTCATACTCGGAGGAAAAATAAATCTCTAATAATAGCGAAAAAGTAAAATAATTCACATTGAATCCCAGTATAGTAGTAAAAATGTGTCGATTTATCAAGTGTGACCATCGAAAACGGAGATCGAAAATTTACACCATTGTAAATTTACATTGCGTTCCGAATCGTCATAGATAAACAAACACGTGAATAGCATCAAAATGTTGACGAAATATACGCTATTTACATAAACAAAATTGCGCCTGGAAATCATCGAAATTTATTAGTATTTGAAACTCAACATTGACATAAAATAATCCAGACCATTAAAAATCTGGAGAGCCGTACCTTATTCAACATGTGGTAGTAATGTCTTTACACAATTGGATCCACTGGCTTTGTCTCAATTCGTTTGCAAAGTTTAGAGTTTGAAGAGTCGTACTTAGTTAAGTACGCGGCACAAATATCTATTGACTACTTGATCCACTCACCTCGTCAAACGTCTTACTACAACGAAGTCAAATCACCAAAAAAATTACCCCAGCTTTGTACATTGATGAAATAGAATGATTAAAGTTTAACAATAACTGAGATTGATGAGGATATGAGGTTGAAGAATAATGCATCAGTTACGGAACTTAAGACGTTAAAAATAGATGTCAGTAAGAAGAACAGTATTTCTAAGTAGGGCCTAGAACGAACAATAAAAGCTCAATGTCATACAATACTATTCACAATACTTATAAATATATTAAATAGGATGCGTTATGCTGTTAACATCTTATTTTGATAGCAAACTAATAAGTGCGTTAATCATATGCTGTAAGGATCTGATCATCCTCAAATTAGGCAGTATGAGCTTAGCTTCTGTCAAAGCAAAATCTTTTTTTAAGAGCGCAAAATGTTCGTTGGAGATCTGGGAATAGACTGCAATGATAACCTGAAGCTTTTTGCGCTGCTTGAATCTTCTTAGTGAAATATATATTGCAAAGACATAAAGACATGGTAGTAAAAATACTGCTGCGTTAGTTCGTCAATGTTGTCACTTATATTCATGTTATAGAAAAGAGACATGAGGTGGTCATGACACTCATGGAAGCTAAGGAAAGAAGATCAGCGCTAGCGGTGCGTGGCGGTGAGCAGTGCAGAGGAGACCCTAGACATGGCACGCCTCATAACCCGAAGCCTTGACCAATAGGACGGGGAGAACACATCTTCCCAACTGCAACGAAAAGAAGAACATTTCAAATTCTAATTTGGAATCAGAAAGACTCTCGAGAAAAAAAATCTCACGGCAAAATAAATTTTTCTGAGAATAAAAACGAACTAAAACTGCAATATTTTTGAAAAATGTGCAAACACCAGGATCATGTATGTTTAGAAAGTGGCAATGACAACACACGCGATTTTATTTGTAGTGCAAAAAGCAAGTGAAATTTTTATAAAATTAATAGCGAAAAATTCAAGTATAGAACAATTTTAAATAACAATTTGAGAGATACATTCACAATGAACAAAATCATTAGGAATCAAATCTCTATACTATGCTAGCATAAATTCTAATCTATGACTAGATCGTTTATTATTAATGTAAAAATTTAAACTGCCGGAATTAAAAAGAACTTACATTTGCTTTTACGTTGTTTACTGGCCTGCACAGCTCGTCTAATAACAGTCCAGTCTTCCAGAATATCTTCATCCCGCAACCTGTATACGATGTACGGGCCGTCCACCACTGCCTTACTTTCCTTACGCTCACCTCCCTCCTTAAACAAACAAGAAAATATCTCACACATAATAAAAATTTATTTCGTAGTAGTGGGTTTTCTAGCGCTTCATAAAATCATAATCTCTTTCGCGCCGAAGGTCAAACTCTCATTTACACATCGTCATTGTTCTCGAGTATTTCAGGCCTGTAATCTAGTCCACTCAGGCGGTGATGGCGGTCGTTCTCTTTTGTATTTTCAGTGCGGATGTCCGCTCAAAGGTTCCCATCGCTCGGTTCAGCGATGAAGGCGCGCTGTCGCCAGGGTTTGGCTAGGTCGTACGATTAGTGTGTGTGTATCACGTTAGTGTACTTAGTCAATTTGTTTACACACGTGCGATTAATAGCCAAAGAATTCATTGATTTACATTTTTAGGTAACCGAACAAAGATCTGATTCATGAATGAATTCAAGGATTTGTTCGGCTACCTGACATTTTAAATCAATTAATTTTCTGGTCATTAATCGCATGTGTGTACATAAGCATATTCTGCCATCTAATAATAATAAATATTTGGAAAACAATTGTATTATATATGCAACACAACCCAACAGGTTGAGTACTTTATTGGCAATTGTAGACCACGCACCTTATGCGAGGCCCTGGGCGAGCGTCTTAGGTTCTTCTCGACCCAGAGGCGGCTGGTGAAGGTGACGGTGTGTCTGTCCTCCTGCAAGTGCCGGATGCGCTCCTCCAAGTCCTCCCATAACGCGCACATCAGCAGCACTTTCTCGTTCTGGCCGCGAGATGACAACATTGAATAGCTAACAACATTGAAATTACACCACAAAATTTTGAACCGTACACTGCTGACAAGGAGATGACCACTTTGAATAGCCAACAACATAGTAATCATTCCTCTATGTTATGAAACTTGTACAACTGACAATGATATGACAATTTTGAATGGCCAACAAGCTAGAAATTACACCACTAAATTTTAAAACTTATACAACTGTCAAATTTAAATTGGCTTTGAATACCTACATAAACTGTTTTTATAGTATTAGACTATGAATATATATATCACTGAAAATCAAATCAGTAACTAGGGTAAGACAACATTGAACCAGCTGGTATGTAAGAAAATTGTGATATAATTAGTCCTAGAATATCATCACACCAAAACATAGAGGAAAAAATTGAAGATGAAATAGTGGGATGTTTTTCATAAGATGAAATTAAGTAGCCAACGAATAAATACAAAACAAACGACAAGTCATGAATGCAAAATAGTTACAACTATTGACAAGTTCAAGTATCAAACCTCATAATTTTGATTGGCAGCCATGATTTCAGCTTCATATTTATTTTGTATGTTCTTTAAACGAAATTTCTTCATAACATCGGCAACTTGGAGTCGTACGGTGTAGGCTTCTTTAAGTTGGTTGAGGGGAGTTAAGTACTCAGCAGCTTCACCCTTTCTGACACTGTTGAGTCTTTCCTCGACTTGACTAAGGCGTTCTCGGTAAAGTCTGGCGGTTAAAATTAGCATTTTAAACAATGCTACAAGACAGTAAAAAGAAGCTGTTTTTTTTCAATTTGCTCTATTTCCTTGCAATGCTAGTGAAATTATATGCCTTATTTCAAATTATTCAGTAACAAAACCAATAATATTCATTTACTGAAATAATATATAATTTTATACTATAATATTTGATATTATGATATAAAAAACTGGATATGCTGTAAGAAAACAATACAAGAGTTATTGTATTGTAAGATATGATGGCAACTGGAAAGAGATCCGTCTTGAGGGTAATTAATTAACAATTTTCAAGAGTCATTCACCAGCACAGTTGAGTGTACGATTACAATTTGTTGTTGCTGATGAGAACTAAATGCTGAATATATCAAGGAATTGATGTGAATAAAACTTTGAAATATGTGACTTACATTGAAAATGGTATTCATTGAAACCATTCCAGTAAAGAGCACTCTTGCCTTACATAATAATTCCAATAATATTCTATGAATATAGGCAGAACTCGGGGTTGAACATTGAAATGAAACATTTGATGGGTCTTTAATGTTAACACAGCTTTCCTGCTCATGACTCACTGTTCTCTGAGGATGCTAAACTGTTTCTCAAGATCCAAAACGTCAGTGGCATACATCAACCTCCGCTCATCACACTCCTGTTCATCCAAATCTGAAAAATACATACAATTGCATACAAGTAATTGTAGCCATTGCACAGCAAGCCCATTGCAATAGCTATAAAACACTCAACAACTGAATAAAAAATTTGTTAACATCTTTATCAATGTTAAATTAACCAGATTGCTCATTTTGATGAATTTCTAATTCATTAGTTCAAACAAATATCACAGACCAAAAATATGATAAAATATCAATGAAATTTCATACAGACATTTTCAGCCTTCTTGCTATTGAATTTAAAAGTAGCATAATTCACAAAATTAGAAAAAAACATCTACTTGCCTGATGATTCTTCTGAATCAGATCCTTCAGTTAAATTGAAGTCATCTTCAGTGGAGTGCTCACTATCAGAATCTTGATCCACCTCTTCATTGTCTGATTCATCTCGGCAACGCTTCACACCTGGCATTCTGCTGAAAAATTGGGTATCATAGCAGAAGTAACCATGTAACAATCAATAGCATTAATAACACAAAGTAATAGGTGAAATAATAGTTTGTAGGTTAATGAAAAATATATATATATATATATGCTGATTGTCAATAAAATGTTCCCAGGCAGAGAAAAAAAGATGCTTCAAACTGTAATACTTGGCAAATTTGTTAATAAGACTGAACACAATGGACATAATTAAACCAAGGATAGAAAAAATACCATCAAGAATACTCTTGTATTAATTAGGAAGAACCAAAAAAACAACTTTTTTGGAAATTTACTATCTGACAATTTGGTAGACACCTGCCAAATGAACCCTCCTTCACAAGATTTTCTATACAAACACTCATCCAGTCAGTAAAAAGCCATTGAAGATTGCATAAATCTTGAATATCCTCATAATTTTGACTTAAAAATTAAATTTCAAAAGTAAACTTGGGTTATTGGGGCCCAAGGACAAATAAAGTTTAATGACCTAAGCTAAATAAACATTTAATAATCAATGATGGATGAAGAAATAAAATATGGCACAAATTGATTTAGGCTTAGAGGCTTTTCTTGCTAAATATGCAAGTTAAGCAACATACTTGCAACTTGCAAATATGCAAGTTAAGCAACATACTTGCTGCTTCAGCCTTAAGATAAAGATAGTATTCTTGTTCAATTATGCCACTGAAACTTATACTTAAGCTTAACTTAAGGCCACACTCAGGATTATGCAGGTTTTTGGGGAATTTTCCCACACATAATGAGTTTTAAATTTTATCTTCACGCAGATGTTGGTGCAAATTCCAGTCATCCATTTCACCCTGCGCAGTCATCAGCGCAAATCCAGTTTGTCAAGGAACAGTTGAACAGACAAAAAAACTCAAAATATTCAATGTGTGTTTAATTATATTTCAATTGTATATGATTTTCCTTGATATGAAAATTTTGTAAAAGTAAAAATCTAGAAATTTATTTTAGAAGAAATTATCTACAAATTTCTTATGGCCATTGTTTGTTTACCTTCTGTATCTAGGTTATCAAATATTCTGTCTGGTTTTTTTATTTTGCTGTTCTATATATACTATACTAATCATTCGTAGAACCTCTAATAGGGTTATTGGAGGTTCTAAGGTTAATGAACAAATTCAGAATTAATTTCATCCTAATTAATGAAAAAATAGTTTTTGAGTGCAAAAACTTTTGTAAATAAAATATGTCTAGACATAGCTGTCTTCAGAATTCCCAACAACAACAATGGTTGGCAACATTGGACAACAATAATGGTTGGCAACAACAATGGCAACATTGTCTTTACAGACTTTCACCTAATGCTGATACATCATCATGTGTCATGTGATGTGTCCCTTGAAGCTATTCAGATTTTATTAACATTTGTTGTTTGTCTATATAATTAACCTTCAAGGTTGCAAAAAATGAGAACTGATAAATTCGGGTGCCTGTATTTCTTTATTCAATGGGTTTGAGCCACGCAATCCCATTCCACCGGCCGGGAGGATGTTGGGAACATAACATATTCCCGACATTTACATGCGATGATACGGGTTTGTACTATTTGCCAAAATCAGTCCATTAGAAGGCACCAATCTCAAGCCATGTGGATTGTCACCTATTCTTCAGTTTTGTAATTCATGTCCAACTGAATTGTGATCTTTGAATAATGAATAAATATTCATAACTGTGCTGACCCTTAGCACCTGGGTTAACACATTAGAAATGTAGTCAACTTGATGCTGGTATACTTTCATGTGTGATGGCGTTGTGGCCCTACCATATACATATACCATATCGTTGCCGCACATTCATCTTCAAACAACTTTTGGAGCATGGCGCTGGGTGCACGGCGCAGCATTTTTTTACCGGCCTATTACAGCGCACAGTGCAGATTGATAAAATGACAATATAAATTCCCGTGCAGTGCACCTGGCAGATCTTCCTGACCATGGATTAAGGGCAGCTTGTTGTTACTCTCATTAGCTACTTAGCTAGTTTAGCATGCTCACAAAGAGAAAGAGAACAGGTCATGATGTTAAGAGCCATTTGTGTTGAAACTTGCAACATTAATGAGAGTCTAAGAAAATATTAGGTAGGGTAAATGTGGTATATTCCGACATCGTGGGTAATTCTGACACCTCTCTAGTTTTTCCTTTATATTAAGCTTTGTCTTAGTTCCACGCATTTGTTGATGGTTGAAATAGTGACATCATACCTTTGCGCACCAAACTATTGCCAAAACACTAGGTCTGGGCCGTCTGGCGGGAAAATGTTGACATCCAAAGACAAAGAGAGACAGTGCACGCCACCCAGTGAGATCATCGAAAAATGTGTCAAAGTTGACAGTTGACCTTGCTTAAGGTAAAGGCCGCAAAGATGTCATCTCTGATCTTGCCAACGAGAGCACTCGTGAACTGCTGGATAGAGAGAGAAGAAAACTTAATCTTGTTTGGTTTAACGTTCCCGAAAGCAATGCTGCGGATGCTGAGTTTATTACTGATTGCTGTGCCAAGGCACTTAACGTTGTTGTGAATATAACGGCATGCAAGAGGCTGCGATCGAAAGATGCTACCGCCTGTAGACCGGCAAGACCGCTGCTGGTAACTGTGCATGAATAGTTTGACTTGTGGATAGTTCTGTTATAAAGTTGAAGACTTCCTAATTCTCACTATTATTTGCCTCTTTTTGAGATATTTAATCACTTCTAACTTGCCACGAGATTAAATCTGAAATACAACTTTTTGTTCTAAATTTATTGGGTTAATTCATTGATTTTCTATCCTCTGATACAAATTAGAAATTGGTCAGGTTGCTTGGCCAGAGTGGCAGTAAACGGCACGGTGATTCACGGTTCTCATATCAAAACAACGAACTAGTTAGCAAAGGGGCAATGATAACACATGAAGATAAATTCTATAGTTACTATATTATAGGAACCTAGGCTAATACATTGGCAAGTCGGCGAAGCTAAGACACGATTTACAGGATATAGTCCTATACTGTCACACAAAAAAATAAAGAGCTGACAGAATTTACACAGAAATAGTATGTGTTTCAAACGGTATCCTACCCCGACCTATCTACCCAGTTATTTCATTTCTATGGTCCCCGTCTCTACGGAAAATAAGACAGTTTCTAAATATTTCCCGAATTACATCACCGGAATTTGTGGATGACTGTGGAGCCACGGTGCAGCGGACGGCGCGTTTTGTGGATGACGGTCTTGGTTACTTCTGTAGATGCTGTTATCCCGGAGTGGAATTCTAACTCACAGTGGAATACTTGCAGACTTTACTTCAGTCATAATCCGAGCAATATTTTTGGGTTGTCGTTGGTTTCTTGTAGGCATCGTTGGCTGACACTGCTCCGGAACTTATACTGTTGAATACTTGTAGACTTTGCTTCGGTCATACTCTGGGCAATATTTTACGGTTGTCGTCGGTTTATTGCAGGCGTCGTTGGCTAATACTTCTCCGGAACTTACACTGTTGAATACTTGTAGACTTTGCTTCGGTCGTACTCCGGGCAATAATTTTGGGTTGTCGTCGGTTTATTGTAGGCGTCATTGGCAAATACTTCCTCGGAACTCACACGTAGACTTGGCTTCGGTAACTTGCAACACTTTTTATCTCACGCACGCTACAACAACATGCGGAATACAAGGACCTCTGCGCTTAACTGACTGCGCTTGAACTAACTCCGCGCTCGACTGGCTCTTCTTTAGCGAGCGTGGCTCGCGACTCTTCTTTACAGCGACTCTTCTTTATATAGTCCCACTCTATCGTATAGACCCGCCCTCTGGCGGTTGGCTTGAATCGATCCCTACTAATTCCTACACTAATCATGCAGGATACAGCCCAGGTTGGACATGTGCTTAAGGCTGCGAGAAAACTAAGTGAATCCACAGAGTTTAATTCAGTCTTTGTCAAGAAGGATGCTACCCCTTTGGAGAGAGAAAATTTTCGCAAGAAATGGCAGGAGAGACTCAGGCGGAAAAGTATGGAGACTCGGGTCAACCAATTTCACGATGTCAAGACAACACCAACCACACACGGTCAGTCAGCAGAGCTGGAAGACAAGTAAGAAGTCATGTCCATAGAACCAGGCCTGTAAATAATGTAAGAAATAAATGCATGAATCAAAGTGAAAGTGCAGAAAAAGCTGTAAAATGTTTTTACACAAACTCGGATTCCGCTTTGAACAAAAGAAGTGAACTATTAAGTGTGATTGAGAATGAGCGCATAGACATTATTTGTATTACAGAAAAACTCCCTAAAAATCATGGGGGGAAAATTTTACCTGTTGAACTTCAGTTGCCAGGTTTTGATTGTTTTCATAACTTAAATGAAGAGCAGTGCAGTAGAGGTGTAGCTTTGTGGGTTAGAACCTCTTATGGGGCCCAGCAAGTCAAGTTATCTGCAGAACATCTAGCAGCTAGAGAATCAGTGTGGTGCAAACTTACTCTAAAAGGCAAAGATAGCCTCCTCATAGGCGTCGTGTATAGATTACCTAACAGTTTTTCTGATAACGATAAAGTACTAAACAGTCTTTTACCAAGCATGACTTGCCGTAGGTCACACACGTTGATTGTTGGTGATTTTAATCATCCAGAGCTAGACTGGATAGATGGATCCTCTCTAAGGGAAGAGAATCACCCAGCATCCTTGTTCATGGAGTCAGTAAGAGACTCCTTCCTAGTCCAGCACGTTACCAAACCAACCCATTATAGAAGTAAACAGACTCACAATATTCTAGACCTGGTGTTTACCAGTGATGAATCAATGTTGGATGAGCTTCGTCACGAGGCTCTGTTGGGCAAAAGCCATCACCAATCTTTGTTTTTCAGACTTGAGTGCTGTACAGAAAAGTCGCCTTGGAAGCGTGAGCGTTTGAATTTTGCGATAGGCGACTATGATAAACTCCATGAAGCAGTGAATATTTCGAACTGTGTTAAGGACATGAATGTGGCTGAGTCATGGTCANTTTGGAAACGTCGTATGGTCACCGAAATTTGAAAAGGTAGATGTGTATAAGAGACAGGTTCAAAGACGCGCAACAAGAATAGTTCCGGGCTTGAAAGGCAAGTCCTATGAGGAAAGATTAAAGATTATGAAGCTTCCAAGCCTCAGTTATCAACGTCTGCATGTGGACCTCATTGAAGTATACAAGTATACTCATGACTTATATAAGGTTCCAGAAGGATTACTAGAATTTGAAACAAGAACCAACACCAGGGGCCACGGCTATAAACTAAAAAAACAGCGTTGAAACAAGAACCAACACCAGGGGCCACGGCTATAAACTAAAAAAACAGCGTTGGAACACATCCATGCGACAACATTTCTTCTCGCTTTGAGTCACCGACATGTGGAACAGCCTACCTGATAGCATCTTTGACGCTCCAAGTATGAACATCTTCAAAAACAGACTAGACGAAGCTATGGAGGAGCATATGTTCAGTCTTGAAATGCCTAGCAAATTACGGACCAGGCAATAAGTCCAGCAGCTATCTCAATCAATCATCAGCTATGGAAAGATCGGGTTCCAAAGGCCGGATCCCTTGTGAATCAAGTCACGAAAAGTTCAAGAATTGGCAACAGGCCATGGGCCTATTTCTTCAGTGCCGACACTTCTATTCTATTCTATTCTGTAGTTACCGGTACTGTACCTCTCAAAAGTAGACCAATTTAAGGTAAACGGACCATATTCCGACACTGTGGGTCATTCCGACAACACCCCTCAACTTTTTCCTTTATATTAAGCTTGGTCTTCCTTCCATGCATGCTTAGATGGTTGAAATGGTGACGTCATACTATTGCGCGCAAGATTTCTGCAAAACACTAGGTATAGCGGAAAATGGTAAGATCCACAGAGCGAAAGTCCAAGTCAGCTAGTGAGAAACATCAAAACATGTATGAAAGTTGATAGTTGACCTTGCTTTACTAAATAGTGATAAACTGTTTGTGTAGAAAGCATATTATGGTTTGGAAATAAGTCTATGAATATATTAGGAATCCTTTGAGAATATGTGTATTTGCTGATTTTAAGTGGTAAATAAATTAATAGATGATTGATTTAAGAGACAGTTTTAGACACATAAAAACTAATTCTGACACACGGTGACGGAATTACAACACACAGGATGTAGTATTCCGACACAGGGTGTCGGAATTATGAATACGATTTTGAAGCGCTGTCGGAATTAGTCGCATAATATGCCGCATTTAGTCACACTCACACACAGTGTCAGGATTCAGCAATTTTGTAGATTTGAATTCTAAAGGCTTTTAAATAAATATGGCAACAGTTTGTGACATTTCATCATTGCTGGCGCATAGTGTGGTGTTTTGAGAGTGA
>NW_025930619.1:0-1526 GCF_000764305.2 Hyalella azteca | reverse complement strand
GGTCAATGTTACCCCGTCACGGCTGCCATTAGGTGGTCAAAGTTCCCCCATTGGGGGGTGGTGCCCCCCATTTGCAAACTATGACACTTTCCTACAATTTGTCATTTGCATATGTAACTAGAAGAGTTCTACTACAATGCATCAAAACATAGAGTTATTTTACCAAAAAATAAAAAAATTGGAGGGGGTACTCCGACAGGCTTTAAATAATAGCTCTTTTTCGTGGGTCACATTATTAATTTTTTTAACCTATTAGATATGCAAACTTTTTTAATCTTTCTATTGTGTTACGTAGCCTCAGTATTAGTTAGGCCTTTGATGGCCATTGACATAATTTTTCTATGTCAAATAGTTTTTGAGTTTTGGGGGTTTTTGTTAAAAAAAACGGAAAGTGGTCAAAGTTATCCCGCCAGTCAAAGTAACCCCATTTTACGGTACTTCATTGGTCATCATCAAGATTTGTGAAATTGTGCATAGAATCAAGAAATTGTGCATAGAATTACATAGATAGAATTATGCACCAGGCAACATAGAATGAAATGTAATTAACCTAAACTATGAGTTATTTCTAAAAAAATGATGGTTGTCACTAAAACATTTCTTTTTGTTTCAAGTATTTTTTACAATCTTTTTTGTTATGGTGAATTCACTTGACCCAATGAAAATGATGTGAAATTACAAGCCCAGGCCTGTAAGCTTACAGATGTAGAAGAAATGCTTTACAGCTGCTGACATGAAGCTTTTAGTGGACATGACAGGTCATTGGCAATGCTCAATGGCATTTCCATGGATATGGTTATATCATATGAATAATACTGTAATGTATGGATATGGTAATAGTGAGATTTATTTTGTTTTGAAATGCACTCGGACTTTGAACATGTTTATAATATGAGAATATTGCAAATTTTAAATGATATAATTTCAGTGAATTTAAAATTTTGATGCCTCTAAGTCAATGGTATTTTGGTTCAAACAACAGTCTTGCTGCTGGCAGATACATTGTTACAATAAAATTTAAAATTCTGTCATTGAAATATAATAAACCTTGCTCATGTCAGTATTTCTGAACTCAAAATGTTTAATGTTAATATTGCTGTGGTAGTTGTCCATGCTGCTAGTGGCAACTGGTGAGGTAAGAGTGAAAAGTCAGTTTTTCAGTGCACTAAGGTAGTTCCACCTCCATACCTGGCTTGCTGTTATGCTGGAACAATTTTTGCATAACACAGAACACTGGTCAAGCTAAATACTCATTTATCAAGCAGAATTGAATGCATGGCTGAGTTTGTCATGAGCTGGGCCCTGGGATGTCTTTTTAATCTTGAACCCAGGCTTGGCTTAGGGATGTCCTGTGTAAACTTGAACCCAGGCTTGGCTTAGGGATGTCCTGTGTAAACTTGAACCCAGGCTTGGCTTATGATTGTCCTGCATGAACTTTGAACCCAGGTTTGGCTTAGGGATGTCCTGTGTAATCTTGAACCCAGGCTCCTGGGTGTCAGACGGTCATCATGGTATCACTGCAGTTT
>NW_025930618.1:0-538 GCF_000764305.2 Hyalella azteca | reverse complement strand
TGTCAAATAGTTTTTGAGTTGTGGGGGTTTTTGTTAAAAAAACGAAAAGTGGTCTAAGTTACCCCGCTGGTCTAAGTTACCCCATTTTACGGTATCCATGATACTTTGCTGGTCTACTTATAGGACCTAAAAATGAACTGGAGGAAGAGTCTAAAAACTCTGCTTTGCCACTATGCTTGCTGTACAATTGAACTGCTTTCAGGGTAAAACTAGTTATTTGGGGTAACACGTGCATGCAACCTTGTAAATAAGTTCGTGGCTTGTGGATAGTTTTTCATTACTCAGTGTAAATGGCTTTTCATTAAAAATTACCCGTCGACGCGTCTTTAAAATGGCCGGCGACGCTTTGGGCTTAAAAATCCATATATTGGCAACGCTGCATCCACCCTCTGCATAGTGGGATAGCATATCCCTTACTCTCCACACACTGCAACACTTACGCTTATTGCAACTGATATTGTGATGGCTCCTTTTCTGGGGCCACCACCATAGTTAGTGCCCTAGCTGTGTAAGTGCTTGTAGACTTTTCAATACATGC
>NW_025930617.1:0-3366 GCF_000764305.2 Hyalella azteca | reverse complement strand
AATCTTAATCAACTGCTGGTCCAAATCTCTATCAACGAATCAAATAGGCTTCCAAATAAAATCTTAATCAACTGCTGGTTGATTAAGATTGTAAGATTATAAATATATTTATATATAGGTTGATGGTTGATTAAAAGATTATATTTGAGATTATATTTTATATTTAAGATTATATCAAATAGGCTTCCAAATATAATATTGGCTTTCTTATATAACTTAGTCTTGTATATTAAGGCTGTAAAATCTTAATTGCGATTGGGTTTCTGGAATGTGCGTTGTGCACGGCAACGTAATATCAAATATCGTTATTAGAACACCGTTAATTTAAATAATAACTAAACCCAGTAAAACCATCATTAGGTCATGTTTTGAATAATAATTTGCAGTTTTTTATGTATAATTTGATTTATTTTCTCTGTCGTTATAAATTCAAAATTTGTTAAGTAATGATAGATATGGAAAAAATATTTCATTATTAATTCCGATTTAATTCTGCATTTTGAAATAATTTTACGACTGAACCGGCTACCAACAACTGCACAATATATTTTGTAAATAATAACTACTTTCGCATATAAAATGCATTTCCTATGCATATAATTGTTGAAAGTCAAACTCTAAGCGACTCATTAAGAGCTTTAATCCACATGAACGCAATATTCTGAAGCAAGATAACACTTCTATAGTAAATACAAAGAACGAAATAACTGGATATATTCATACGTGAAATGTCACACGTAAAGCGGTAAATAGCTGGATACTTACAGAGAATAAGATCAGCAGTTAATATTGCAAGAGTCGAGCCAGTTCTGCTGATAGTCAATACTTTTCGATCAAAATAACTTACTGGCATTCTCTACGGTACGGAATACTATGCACATATGAAGACTACCCTAGAAACTTAACGACAATAATAAATTTTTCATACACATTTGTGTCTTTTGTAATAAGACTTCCTATAAATGAGAATATTTTTTTGTGACGGTTGGGCGTAAGATGTTAACTACTTGCGTTTCAAAACGAGTTCGTTGTTTTAATTCATTCCAATAGAATTATATCTATAACCACTTGTATTTTAAAACGAGTTTGATATTTTAGTTTCATAGAATAAGAAAGTTATTTTTGAACTTATATCGGCAACTGTTGGCTACAGTTATATTCCTGCGTCTAATGAAGTCCAATTAATGACATATAAGATCGACTGAAATTCGAATGGTTGTAAAAAAAATTTTCCATTGAATCATAAACTCTTTTACTGACCATCATCAACACCGACTAGAGACAATGTGGGGTAAGTGCCAGTCATTACCCACACAGTAAAACAAGAATGGAAATGAAAGAGACTGGAACTGAGATTTTAAATGCAAGGCAAATTAACAACAAGGTGGGCTTTGAATGTAAGTATTAGGATGGAAAAATATTGTAAGTGATAATACCCTTGGCAACGTGCGTATCTGCAGCGGGGATCAGCCGAACAATAATGACTAACGAGAAAATTGTGTGCGCGACGTTAACTTCCTACCGGTGTTGCCAAGGTAAAGATAAATTATAATTTTATTACAAAATAAAAGTCGCAAAATGGCTAACACTACAACAACAATGAGGTAGGGGTAACGTGGGGCAGCGCGCCCCCCACTTTTTTTAAACTAAGTTTTTGATGAAGTTTTAATTGATACGAGGTGGTTCTTTGTTTTGTTTAAAGGTGCAACTAATGAGGAATGTATGATGTGAATTAGACGCCTATAGAGCTGTCTCTTATACACATCTAGATGTGTATAAGAGACAGGNATCCATACATTCATAAAGTTCCCATTTCCATATCCCTTGTAAATTTTACCAGGCATTTACAATGATATAGTGGCGTGATGCTCATTCGACATGAATATGGCGTAGCAACGGTCATGCTAATAACAATTTCATGGAAGAACCGACGATTACAATGATTATACAAGTGTGCATTCGGCAGTGAATATATTGACATTGATACCTTTACTACCTGTCATGGATATATCGCATGTGATCAGGAGACTTGAGTAAGGTGACACTGCTGTCAGTCTAAGCATTTTGACACAAAATTTAAGAAAACTCCATGAACATAAGCAAATCTTAACAAAAATCTATCTAAAATTGTATTAAAATTTTAAAAGCAAAGAATAGTCCACAAAAATTCATGTCTTTATAGAAAACGTTTCGGAGTCCAGCTCCATCGTCAGTTCGTAGAATCTAGAACATACATAGAAAGTCACAAGTTAATACAATTGAAAGCACAGAACACAATTAGAACCTAAATTTACAAGTAGTAGGGCACAAAAACCTATCTATTCCCAATTTCAAGGGGATAGGAGCTCACAGCTGAATTTAAACTGGGCCTAAGCTTAAAAATGTACAATGATTCTAAGATACGCAAATCTGAAGTACCGGATTCGCATAAAATGTTACGGGCGACCGTAACATTTTCGTTTACGCGTTCACCGACAACGTTCGCTTTGATTTTCAATCCACATTAGTCAGTGCTCCTATTCTAGCTTTAAACATATTTTTTACAACTATCATCGTGAATTTTCTAGGCTGCTTTTAGTATATTTATGCAATTCACTTGACTTCTCAATAAAGTTTTGTAATTAATTAATTATAAGTTCTTCTATTGAGTTTTATTGTTATTATTATTATTTTATTATTATTATTATTATTATTATTATAATATTGGCATTTCATGGCAACCCATGCCTTGCTGAAGTAAGTCAGCCATGAGTGATAAATGAATTTCAGGTTCCCTTGCGACGTAAAATGCAATAAATTTCAATGACATTGAAGTGCTTTTAAAATTCTCAGAGTAGATATTAAATTTAATACATATGTATCATGTATGTATACATATGCAAATGATGGTGCAAGTTGCATGGGTATATAATGAATGGTACACATATATGGATGCCGGATGGTGCACGTTACTTAGATATATAAAGCGCGGTAAAATTTTACGGATTCTTGATGAGGCAAATTCTATGGATATTTTATTAGGAGGAATAAAATGCGATATTAAAAAAAACGAACGCAAAAGACATAGAATGTGTGTACTGAGGTAACGTTTATACTAGATGAAGTAAAATTTAGAGAAAACTGCAAGCCGAAACAAAGATCAGATACGTTATCGTAGTCATTTAAACGACGGAAAGTGCAATATACATTGAATAATATTTTTCATATTGAAAATATTGCATAATATCTATAGTATGGTCATTACGATTATTTTGATTACCGTGGAGATCTAACATATGGTTCCCGAAAGTCTTTTTTTTTTGCTAAATGATTATCCTAGAAAAGTTCAAGTGGGTTTTTAATGTAAGGTGGAAGTTATATTTCGAT